>NW_028254170.1:0-32591 GCF_964263255.1 Lissotriton vulgaris
TTAAACATTTAAAGGTGATAAACATAGACAAAATACTTTATGTATTCGAACAGCTAGGTAATGCACCAAGTAGGAACATAGTTCATAACCTAAAAGCTATAAAACATGAAGCTACTCAGTGTTAATACAATCTACAATTATACACAAAATGAGTTTACTCGGGTAATCAAAAGCTAGTGTCTATATTTATCACATTTAAATATTTAAATAGTGCACTCAAACTGCGCGATTTAGATTGAGAAAGGCAGAGTGACTACCTAAACGTGTCTCTCTTGTTTTTAAGTGACCATGATGACCTGGCCAATTAAGCGGGTTTAATTTCTCATACCTCGAGTGCCGGTTCCTGATTCTTTATGAAGTTTGGAAAATATTTGGAATATTTAGCGCTGGCGGCAGGGCCGTTTTCCATGCACCACCAGCGTTTAGGCAGCACTCCAGCATTGCCGCATTTATTCCTTGGAATATATGTATATATATTCATATATTATATATATATATATATATATATATATATATATATATATATATATATATATATATATATATATATATATATATATATATATATATATATATATATCTACTCCTCCTCACTTCAGAATGGAACTGCCGCCTGCCAGAACAGCGGGTGTCTCGTCAAAGAAAAGGACCTCCGAAGTCGGGTCCTGACAACACTTCACCTCTCAAGCAGTAAAACCACAGGTGACGAGACTGTGTGCTGACCATAGAATTTTATTTCATACAGCCCTCGGACGCATTTCGCCTGACCAGCAGGCTTGTTCACCGAAGCTTCAAATTTTTGCAGTCGCCATTTTAAACAGTGTACCCACAACCAGTCATGTAATCAAAACTACCATTTGGGAGACAGTGAAAAAAGACTCGTAGTTTTTACGGCTGAATAGAACAAGCATTAAATCACGCTTTTGTCTCGGCCCAGGGATTCAAATTATTACATAATTAATTAAATGCGCGCAGAGAGCATGAAACAATAGTATGTTACTAACAGACATTATTAGCACATATTAACTGTTATCAAGTAGACATATACTTGAAGTACCATACAAGCGCTAGTTAAGAAATATTGCTACTTCAATGCTATTATTTTGCGCCCCTTGGCTTGTGTATGATAGAGTCCTGAATTCGCCCATAGTGGGCAGGAACATGTCTGCATGTCTTAGATTATAAATAGATACTCGAAATCTCGCCCGAGTTACATCATATTGCCCAAGTGGGCAAATACTATTTACTGTCCCCAAAGAAAAGTGCCAGTGAATTGACAATACATGGTGCTCTGACATGTTGTGCAAAGTTAAACATAAATAATTAAAATGGGGTTGCCGCAGCTCTTTGTCCACTTTCTGTTTTTGCACGAAGCTTGTAATCTCTTGGGGCTTAGGACCTACACCTCTCCCTACAGGTGTGTGTTAAGATCTTCTTCAAGATTTAGCCCTCCCGGGGCCTTAGAATTGAGCTCTAAAATGTACCTGGATTCGAGGCGTCTTAATTTTTTCAATCTGTCACCGCCTCTGATATTTTTAGGCACACAATCAATTACAAAATAGCAGAGCCCTGCTTCATTTTTGTTATGCTTTTCTTCGAAGTGTCGAGCCACCGGGTATGTTTTGTCTGCATTACGGATGACTCGCATATGCTGCAAGATTCGCATATGTACCGGGTGGATCGTGCTGCCCATGTACCCCAGGCCACATGGGCACTGAAGCACGTAGACAGCATAATCTGTCTTGCAGTTAAAGAATCCCCTGATTTGCTTGGTTCTTTTAGATAGACCCACAGCGTGCAATTGGGTATTGACTCCTAGCTTACAGGCCTTACATTTTGTACATTTTATAAAACCTGGTTTCTTTTTTAGCCAGTCTGTCCCTCCTCCTTTTGATTTTCGTTTAGGGGGCAGCATGTTAAACACAAGCATTTGCTTGAAGGATCTTGCCTTCCTAAAGGTTATAGCCGGTCTCTTCTGGACTAGATCTTGTAGGATAGGGTCATTCGCAATCAAGTGCCAGTGACGGTTTAAGATCTTTCTCACATCTTTGTGCTTCTTGTTGTAAGCTGCGATCATTCTAACCTGAGTGGACTCGGTTTGCTTTCTATCTAGGGGTTTATTTTGATTGAACAGGATTTCATCTCTGCTACGCTTTTTTGCCTTTCTAAAGCAACCCTTAATATTCTCCTGGGTATAACCTCTTGCAGTGAACCGGGTGTTAAGGGTCACAAGTTCTTTCTCCAGGGTCTCTTGGTCACTGCAATTTCGAATGGCTCTTAGACTTTTGCCATACGGAATGCTCCTAACTAAGTTAGTCGGATGGAAACTTGCCGCATGAAGCAGCGTATTTCCCGCTGTGGACTTCCTATAGAGATTGGAGTGAAGTTTCCCATTTTTGACAAAAATAGTGAGATCTAGGAAATTTAGTGAGGTGGCACTTATGTTGCTCGTGAACTTCAAATTCAGATTATTACTTTGGAGTTTCTTAATGAAGTTCTGGGCACTCTCCTCTGTTCCTTTCCAGATTAGGAATAGGTCGTCTATATATCTACTCCAATGGAGGATATTTTCTTCCCATTCCTTCTGGAATTCCGCTAGGACCACCTGCTTCTCCCACTAGCCCATATGCAAATTAGCATAGCTGGGGGCGAAGCAGGTGCCCATCGCGGTTCCACAGATCTGTTTGTATAGAGTAGTGTCAAAAAGGAAATAGTTGCTATTCAGGCGGGGCGATATCATGGTTAGCAGCATTTGTGTAAGGAGCCAAAGGTTAATTGGGCGTTCTTTCAGGAAGTGTTTTATGGCTCGCAGGCCATCTTCATGTCTAATGCTGGTATATAAGGTGGTGGCGTCAATAGTTACCAGCAAAAGATCTTCCTCCCATGGCAGGTCATAGATTCTTCTCAAGAAATCACTAGAATCTTGGATAAAAGAGGGGAGTTGCTTTACTAAAGGACACAAAAATGAGTTGATGAATTTAGATGTGCTTTCTAGCGCCCCCCCTATCGCAGAGATAATGGGGCGGCCTGGCGGGTTGACTGCACTTTTGTGCACCTTGGGTATAAGGTAAAACACTGGCGTGGTAGGGTTGGTGATTTTTAGAAATTTCAGCTCTTCAAGGGATATGAGGCTTTGCTGATACCAATCTTGCAGTTGCCTATTGTATAGATCAAACTGCTGTTTCATAGCTGCCTCTGTAGTTTTACATAGTTACAGCGATTATTTAACTGCTTATATGCCCCGCCTAAATATTGCCCCCTGTCCCAGAGGACAACATTTCCCCCTTTGTCAGCGTTTCTTACTATACAATTATGATCTGATTTTAGTTTAGTAACCAACGCTGAATACTCTTTTTCTTGCTGAGTGAAATTTTTATGTTTCACACTTGTGAATTTTTCTAGGTTTTTCAAGTCATTAACCACCAGTTCATGAAAAATATCGACAGTGTCCCGTAAGCTCAAAGGAGTAAAGTTCGAGCTAGGTCTGAAGTCTGTAGGTACAGATTTGTTGATATTAATGTCCTGCTCCTTAGCAATCGTTGTTGCTTGGCTGCTAGTGGCTTCGTAGAATTCTCCGGCATCATAGTTGTCATTTTGCGAGAGTTCATCCATCTGGCTAATAGCTTGAGTGTCATTGCCCCGCAGGTTGAGTAGGAGGTCCATATCAGCCCCCGAAAGATTGTCTTTGATGTTTGGATCATCGTGATGGGTGTTGAGCGTAGTTTTATTATGTTGTTTGTTCAGCGCAAAGAACTTTTTTAGCTTGAGGTTCCTTACTAATTTATACGTGTCAATTCGTGTGTCCACATAGTTGAAATCTGCTGGTGGGCAGAAGGAGAGACCGAGTTTCAAGACTTTTTCTTCTTTAGGTGTGAGGGTGATACTAGTGAGATTCATAATTGTGGTGTCCTCTGCTGCTGTGTGGCCAGCTATTTCTTCGGCTTGCTGGGTGCAGCGCTGACTTTGTTTTCTCCTTTTGCGCCTCCTGCACCTCTGCCTCTTCCTTTTGGTTTTCCGCCGTAGTTGACTCTCCGCATCAGTCTGAGGTTGAATCTCCTCTCCTCCTCTAAAAAAGCAAATTTGTCTATAATTGAAGGGACCGTTTGTTTGTTCGGTCTACTTTGTCCTTGCTCCAAGTCTGTAGTTACCTCCGAACTGAGGAGGCTGCTCTGGTCTGATTGAGGATCTGGTCTCGTGGATTTGGGATTCAGGCGCTGTTTGCGCATAGTATCGAATTTCTTGGCGAAGGTGTATATTTGTCCTCGCTCATAGTCCCGTTTATCCCTCAAGAACTTTTCTGCTTTTCTTTCCATTATTGTTAGTTCCAGTTTTTTAAGCCGCTCTGTCATGTCTTTTTTGAACTTGTTGATCAAATCCTGATCTGGTTCCTTTTCTAGCACAAGGTGGATTTGATCTATTTCAGTTAGCATTTTTTCTCTGTCCGACTCGGCATATTTAATCAGGATTGCTAACATTTTACAGGATGAGTTGTGGTTGTTATCGGCCCATTCTCGTAGCATATTGGGGTCCTAAGCCCCAAGAGATTACAAGCTTCGTGTAAAAACAGAAAGTGGACAAAGAGCTGCGGCAACCTCATTTTAATTATTTATGTTTAACTTTGCACAACATGTCAGAGCACCATGTATTGTCAATTCACAGGCACTTTTCTTTGGGAACAGTAAATAGTATTTGCCCACTTGGGCAATATGATGTAACTCGGGTGAGATTTCGAGTATCTATTTATAATCTAAGACATGCAGACATGTTCCTGCCCACTTTCGGCGAATTCAGGACTCTATCATACACAAGTCAAGGGGCGCAAAATAATAGCATTGAAGTAGCAATATTTCTTAACTAGCGCTTGTATGGTACTTCAAGTATATGT
The DNA here is from genome assembly GCF_964263255.1 of Lissotriton vulgaris. Classification (NCBI taxonomy): domain Eukaryota; kingdom Metazoa; phylum Chordata; class Amphibia; order Caudata; family Salamandridae; genus Lissotriton; species Lissotriton vulgaris. The sequence goes on from NW_028254170.1 coordinate 4,886, forward strand.
CTACTTGATAACAGTTAATATGTACTAATAATGTCTGTTAGTAACATACTATTGTTTCATGCTCTCTGTGTGCATTTAATTAATTATGTGATAATTCGAATCCCTGGGTCGAGACAAAAGCGTGATTTAATGCTTGTTCTATTCAGCCGTAAAAACTACGAGTCTTTTTTCACTGTCTCCCAAATGGTAGTTTTGATCACATGACTGGTTGTGGGTACACTGTGTAAAATGGCGACTGCAAAGAATTGAAGCTTCGGTGAACAAGCCTGCTGGTCAGGCGAAACGCGCCCGAGGGCTGTATGAAATAAAATTCAATGGTCAGCACACAGTCTCGTCACCTGTGGTTTTACTGCTTGAGAGGTGAAATATATACATATATCAATACATATATATATATCCGGTTTACCGCGTATTCACCCAGCGCGCCAGAACCTCGCACAGGTAGGGAAACCACGGACACAGACCAAGTTTAGTGCTGATGGTTTATTCGTGCAAATTCAGCCGCATGACGTTTCGGCTCCGAAGAACCTTGCTCACATGACAAAATTCACAATGAAAAAACGCTCATTTAAAGTCCCAGTAATTGGTTGTTACAGCGTCACATGTCAGGGCTGGAAATAGATATGGACAACATACTAAGGTTTCGAAACTTCCAAGAGACATTACACGAGTTAGTATCAACAATATTGCAAAATTATATACAATATACATTGATAAAAAACAATTGCAGTGAAATCCTGTGTTTTGTAAATCTAAATGAGAAAAACTACACATTTTAAAATGTTTGCAATTATCCGGGCAATTTTCAAAAAATAAATTATGGTAAAATACCATTATGCTTTTGATGTCAATCAATGTGGCATATATAACGCAGAAAACATCCTATTGAAATAAAGATATATCCTACTAGACCGCAACAATGTGAAACTAAAGTGCTAGTGCCTCGAAGTAAGTGTAAATCACGTAAAAGTGCAAATATTTTATCCTTAGGACATTCATCTCCATGAAATTTTTGTGCAAAATACGCAACTGTGCAAATAGCTGATTTGATCATAAAAACAATCAAAAGTACAAATAGTATTGAAGCTGTGCAAATTGTGCAAGTTTCACTGATTATCTATTGCGTATAAATAACATTTCTAGTGGATAAAAGGAATGTTTAAAAATGCGACAATATATTCTTCATTTTGTAAATAAATTCATGTAAAAAATTCATATCATATTTACATCACAATTGATAATTAAAAATGCCCAGATTCATATAGTCCCATATAATGTCTCTTTTAAATAACACACTTGTATTGTCCATAAAGTATAAACATTTCTTAATGTGAATAAAAATATAAATCAATCATCTTAAATTAACGACTAATAGGGAATATGGACCCTTATAGTCTAAAAGATGATAAGTGCCCTTCTTTCAGTAGACATTACTCATATAAACAGCAGCAGCATAGGCACACTAAAGACCTCCTTTAGAAAATATCAGAATATGTACAACTGATAACTGATCAAAGTATTGCTAAGTCCCCAAAGTGTATGGAATATTCTGGTTATCCCAGCCGGGAAAACCACTTAGTAGGGTGCTCAATTTATCATTACCTGCCTAGGGATTACAGAACAGCAACGGGAAAGGCTCAAAGCTCGGTAGAGTTGCTTATGGGAGGCATGTGTACATATCCTCAGTCGCATTGAGCCCACCTGGGGCCTTGGTGTCGAGTAAGCATGGGCGAATTTTGCGAATTTGCAATCCGCGAATTTGCGGATTTGCGAATTCGCGATCCGCAAAATTCGCGAATTTGTGCGAATTTGCGGATTTTTGTTTTTTTGCGTGTGCAGGGATTTTTGCGTCTTCGCGAGCCGCTTGCATAGCGAAGTTACCCATGCAGTCGTTTATGGGAGAGGGAGAGAGAGATAGATAGATAGATAGATAGATAGATAGATAGATAGATAGATAGATAGATAGATAGATAGATAGATAGAAAGAGAGAGAAAGAGAGGGAAAGAGAGAGGGAGAGAGAGAACGAGAGAAAGAAAGAGAGGCCGGATCTCTGAAGGGCCAGATTCCTGAGTTGCCCCTACAGAACATACAGCTTTTTATTTTTAGCAAAATGCATATGAAAATTGTGCTGTAAAGGTCTCTTTTAGTTTAACCCCTCCTGACAACTCAAAATGGGTGTATTTGCCATCCTCTCCCTTCTTCCTGTTTTTTATATCTGTAAGTGCTTCTGATGAGGTTTAATTCCTTGGACAGGTGCCTCGTTGCCTACTTGTAACTATTCTCTGACCCTGCTTCAAGGGTCAGAGCAGGGTCAGAGAATAGTTGCAAGTAGGCAACGAGGCGCCAGGAAGCAATTAGCAGGAGGTGTCCAAGTTGAAGTTAATTTGTTTGTAACCCTTTTGTAAAAGGTTACAAAGAAATTAGGTTGAACTTTTGCACCTGCTGCTGTAACCCTTGCTTGGCTGAAAATTCGTCCCCGCTGATTCGCGGATTTTACCGCGATTTCGCGAGATTCGCGGATCGCGAAATTGCGGAAAATCCGCAAATTCTCCCGCGAAACGGATTTTACGCCCACCCTTAGTGTCGAGTAAGAGGATATATCGGGTTTATAACCTCCTCAGTTTGGCCTCTCTATACCCACCACGCCTGCTGGCCTTGACTGCATCAATAACGAAGTATTTTAATTTGGTATTCATACTCTGATGGCAGTCACAAAAATGCCTCGCTACCGGATACGTATTATCTCCATTTGTGATGGCCCTTAAATGCTGGAGGATACGTTTATGTACCGGTAGCTTGGTACTCCCCACGTATTTCAGTGGGCAGGGGCATTGCAATACATATATTGCGAACTCTGTTTTACATGTTAAAACCTGAGGTATGGGGTGTTGTAGGCCACTAAATCCATCAGTATAGGTTTTAACGTTGACCCCATGGTTGCATGCCTTACAGGTTTTGCACCTGTAGAATCCCTTGTTGTTCTGCCACCAACTAGTTTTCTCAAATAGCTCAGGGTTAGTATCCACTATTTGGTCTCTGAGGGAAGGCGCCCTACTGTATGTTAACGACACCCTCTTGGGTAATGTAGTACCAATAATTGGGTCACTCCTCACAATAGGCCAATTCCTGTTTACAATTTTGTAGATCTCTCTATGTTGCTTACTGTAGCCAGTAATTATCCTAAAGCATTTTGTTTCCTCCGTTGTTCTAATGATCACATCTGGCTCCAGTGCAAGTAGATCTTTGTTGATGCTTTTAGTAAGGAGATCCTCTCTGGTTCTAACCATGGATTTAATTCTGGCCTTCTCAATTAGCTGTTCTGCGTAACCCCTTTCGAGGAAACGAGCTTTACTTTCCTGTTGAGCATTTTCCAGATCAAAGGGATTGCTGCACACACGTCTCATGCGCAGCATCTCCCCATAGGGGATACTGGAAACAAGGTGGGTCGGGTGTGCACTGGGAGCATGCAAAATGCTATTGCCTGCAGTAGCTTTGCGGTATATTCTGGTCTCTAATCGTCCATTTCTTATGTATAATTCAGTATGCAAAAATGTAACTGAATTCTGGCTAAGTGTTGCAGTGAACTTTAAATTCAGATCGTTTTGATTGATGTTATTGATAAAACTCAAAGCTTCTTCTTTACTGCCCCTCCATATATAATATATATATATATATATATATATATATATATATATATATATATATATATATATATATATATATATATATATATATATATATATATATATATATATATATCCCCAAAACTGAGGTTGCGCTCTGAACCCCTGCCCCTTGCAGCGGAGGGCCCGGACGGGGTAGCGACTCCCCAGTAATCCAAAACTGATATCCAACACAATCAAGAAGGAATGTCCAGGCCAGCTTCATGTAGTTTCAACAAGCTTTAATGATTAGCTCCACTCGACGCGTTTCGAGGAAGTGTTCCTCTTGGTTCTTGATTGTGTTGGATATCAGTTTTGGATATATATATATATATATATATATATATATATATATATATATATATATATATATATATATATATATATATATATATATATATATATATATATATATATATATATATATATATATATATATATATATATATATATGTATGTATGTATGTATCTATGTATGTATGTATATATATATATATATATATATATATATATATATATATATATATATATATATATATATATATATATATATATATATATAATGCAGTAAATGCCAAGCAATTGGGGGCACGAAAGTGAGTCTGTTGTCCCATACACTGTGTTTACGGGACCTCGTGGACTGCAAATTCCATGCAGAAGTTTGCTGCAAATTGTGGTCCGTCACTGAACGGAAGGACGGTGCTCACTGTAGTCGAGTCCCCGAGCCTGCAAATATCCTGAATAAATGCGGTGAGACGTCGATGGGGGCCGGGAAGAAAAACTTGTGATTTACAGAGACACTGGGCTATTTTCAGAACTGCACCACGCACGCTTCCCTCATTCTTCACCAGCACTCACTATGAGTTTTCATGGGGCATAATGGAAAAGCTTACCTGGAGGCCGGGACAGTGCACTCTGGGAGCCGTGGTCTGCCGATGGAGACTACGAGAGGGCGTTCCAATAACTAATTGCCTGGCTGGGTTTCCACCAATGGAGACTTTATGGATGACTTTAAAGGAGGCGGTGACAGTTCACAGTGTAACAGGCATCTGAAGAAGACATTTCGTCGAAACGCGTCATGCCAACGTTGTGAAATTTAAGTGGTTCTTCCTGGTCCCCTGGTGTGTCCCTTCGGTTTCTTTGGTGTGGAGAGAGGCCGTTTTCTGAACATGTTGCACGCTTGCCCAGGGCGTGCTGAAGGGACCCGTCTTGTTAAAAAGTGCAACGGCAACATGGGTACTGACTGCGCTGCTGTGCAGTCGAAACTTTCACTGAGGGATCGGTATGCTGTGGCCCCCGCATCCAGGTATTGCAGAAGTTCGCTGCAAATTGTGGTCCGACACTGAACGGAAGGACGTTGCTCACTGTAGTCGAGTCCCCGAGCCTGCAAATATCCTGAATAAATGCGGTGAGACGTCGATGGGGGCCGGGAAGAAAAACTTGTGATTTACAGAGACACTGGGCTATTTTCAGAACTGCACCACGCACGCTTCCCTCATTCTTCACCAGCACTCACTATGAGTTTTCATGGGGCATAATGGAAAAGCTTACCTGGAGGCCGGGACAGTGCACTCTGGGAGCCGTGGTCTGCCGATGGAGACTACGAGAGGGCGTTCCAATAACTAATTGCCTGGCTGGGTTTCCACCAATGGAGACTTTATGGATGACTTTAAAGGAGGCGGTGACAGTTTGCAGTGTAACAGGCATCTGAAGAAGACATTTCGTCGAAACGCGTCATGCCAACGTTGTGAAATTAAAGTGGTTCTTCCTGGTCCCCTGGTGTGTCCCTTCGGTTTCTTTGGTGTGGAGAGAGGACGTTTTCTGAATATATATATATATATATATATATATATATATATATATATATATATATATATATATATATATATATATATATATATATATATATATATATATATATATATATTGCAGTAAACGCCAAGCAATTGGGGGCACGAAAGTGAGTCTGTTGTCCCATACACTGCGTTTACGGGACCTCATGGACTGCAAGTTCCATCAGGCAGTGCGCCTGGGAGGTGCAACGCTTTCATTGAACTCACCTGGAGGAGGAGGAGCCAAGAGCTTGCGGATATTGAGGCAATCTCTAAGGCCCTGGGAACTTTGTTTTACTTGTGGAGTTGGCACTGAGGACGGACATTGGGGCCAGAAACGCGTCTGCCACTATTCTTCACAGACTTCAGGAAGCGACTGCAATTTTGCCAATAAATTCCTTCATATGAGCCCGGAGCATGTGTCCCGCTGATTACTTTCGTGGTCAGCATTAGTGTTCTATGTGTAGCCGGGGATGACTGTTACCGGCAGGGGCACGCCCTGTCGGTCTGGAGCTCCGCGTGATCAGCTGAACTGGTGGTATGGTGTGAGAAACACAACGCGGCGCCCCCCCAAGCAGAGGTACTTGCCAGCTGGTGTGTGTCTACGCGAAGGGGAGAGAGGAGGCGGCGTTGCGCTGCCTGACAAGGGCTCGTGTGAAGGGATGGCCAGAATAAGGTGCCCAGGATCGCTGCGGTGGACAATGCAGTAAACGCCAAGCAATTGGGGGCACAAAAGTGAGTCTGTTGTCCCATACACTGTGTATACGGGACCTCGTGGACTGCAAGTTCCATCAGGCAGTGCGCCTGGGAGGTGCAACGCTTTAATTGAACTCACCTGGAGGAGGAGGAGCCAAGAGCTTGCGGATATTGAGGCAATCTCTAAGGCCCTGGGAACTTTGTTTTACTTGTGGAGTTGGCACTGAGGACGGCCATTGGGGCCAGAAACGCGCCTGCCACTATTCTTCACAGACTTCAGGAAGCGACTGCAATTTTGCCAATAAATTCCTTCATATGAGCCTGGAGCATGTGTCCCACTGATTACTTTCGTGGTCAGCATTGGTGTTATATATATATATATATATATATATATATATATATATATATATATATATATATATATATATATATATATATATATATTCAATGAAAAAACCATAGGTTATACTCCATATATAGTTAGGAATTAGCATTTACAAAACCTTATTTTACTCGCATAAAACCATTGAAATTCCATATATAGTTAGATGCGCTAACTATATATCGCGCACCCGCAATCCACTGCTGATGATGTCACATATTACATCATTCATGACATGGTCAGTGACATCACTGATGACATCACTGATGACAACATCCAGTGACTGTATGTTTCTGTAAAGTTAAAATATGTCTTACATATTGAAGAATGAGTGGATGTATAAGTGTCTGGATGAAGGATTTAGTAGGTGCATGAGTGACTGTATGAGTGAGTGATTAAATGTGTCTCACTGAGTGCATGGGTTAGTGACTAAACTGTCTTAATTTGTGCATCATTATGTCTGTTGTTCTGTAAACTGTTGCATGTGTTGATAAGTAGCTATATGAGTAACTATATGGGTTATTGATTGGTTGCCCAAGTATTTGTATGGGAGACTGAGTGTGTGTGTGGGTGGCTGGGAGGTGTATGACTCTGTGCATAGATGTGTGAGCAGTTGATTCACTAGATGTATGATTTCAAAAGTGCATGTGGAAACAGCTGTATGGGCGGTTGACTGTGTGCATGAGTGTATTGGTGAGTGAATGGATATCTCAGTGCTACATGTCACAGTAAGTACATATGTAAAACACAGTACATGTGAGAGTTGACATATATAAATAACTGTGCATAAGAGCCAGTGAATGTGTGAGTGGCTGTATGGATCATTGTGAACTTGTATCAGGGATTGTATAAGAGAGTAAATATGTGTTAGTATATGTTTGAATAAGTAAAGTTTGTATAACTGTATAGTTGAGGAAATTGAGGTGTGATTGATTCTTTGCATGACTGACTAGGTGTGTGAGTAACTCCATGGATGTGTGACAGTCTGTGACTGTCTGTTTACACTGAGTGTACCTAAGGTTATATTACAGTCTGAAGATGTTCATTGTATTATCACATAAATGATATCATCAGTGATGTGATCAGTAATGTCAAATGAGATGTCAAATGAGATGTCATCAGTGATATCATTTGAGATGTCATCAGTGATGTCATCAGTGATGTCATCAGTGATGTCATTTGAGATGTCATCAGTGATGTCATCAGTGATGTCATTTGAGATGTCATCAGTGATGTCATCAGTGATGTCACTGACCATGTCATGAATGATGTAATATGTGACATCATCAGCAGTGGATTGCGGGTGCGCGATATATAGTTAGCGCATCTAACTATATATGGAATTTCAATGGTTTTATGCGAGTAAAATAAGGTTTTGTAAATGCTAATTCCTAACTATATATGGAGTATAACCTATGGTTTTTTCATTGAATTTCAATGGTTTTTTAAAAGCTAATATCTGTAGCTGTACAATGTATTGTTCTTTAAATGTTGAAATATATTTTTCATGTTCTTTAGACAATTTTTTTAAAACATTTTTTTTTGTTCCGCTCCCAGTCCGCGAACCGGTCTGCTTCCCGTTAGCTCAATTTAAAGCCGCGGCTTAGTACGCGAACCGGTCAACGTTCCTTTAGCGTAACTGTTACGTTTGCATGACGTTTTGCGTTATCGCGTAATACGTCGTTGGACGCGCCAAGTTAGCGGACCCGGAAGTGGACCGGAAAGCGGAGCAAAGCGCGAAACGTAAACACAGCAGGTCATGTGACTCGAAAATAACACTTTTCATTGGTTCATTTCACTTTTGGTTTCCTAATGATGTAATACTTGGTCATGTGATATAAAATTAACACTTTTCATTGGTTTAGAATTTTTCCTTCTCCCAAATGATGAAAACCCCTCCTTCTTTCCTCACTCTGACTTTCATCTTGGTGAGAGAAAGACCTTTTTTGATTCATCAGCAATGGCTTCAATGGTTGCTTCTGCCAGTGTGCCCCCACCACCTCCTCCACCTCCTCATGGGAAGAAAAGACTACCTGCTTCACTAATTATAGAAGAGGAGGAAAATCAAGAAGAGGAAGAACAGCAAGAAAATGACGAGTTTTTGCCAGAGGAGCCCAGAAGATATAATAGGAAAGAAAATTATATCTGGCAATTTTTTAAATTTCCTGCTGACCAAAAGAAAGTAAATGCCAGATACGTCTTTTGTCGCATTTGCGGCGATCGTCTTTCAAGGGGCACAGACAAAAAGTACAGTTTTGGCAATCATACAATGCACAGGCACATGAGTCGATGGCACCCTAACAATTACAGCAATGCACAACTTCGCGACCAACAACAAAATCCGCCAGAAATGGCAAGAAGATCTGTTGTTCAGGAGGTATCGGGACCGGAGGCGAGGGAGGTGATCCCGAACATCCAAATCAACATGGGAGAAGTGAAGCAAGTCTGTGTGTGGTGCAACCAGACACTTTGCTACCGCGAAAGTAGCATTACCCTGATAATGAGAGCCATCACCAATCATGTGTGCCCAAAACGCCCCAAAAAGTAAATTCTTTTTTTTTTTGTTGCTCCTGTTGAGCCGTCTTCGATGAATCATTTTTGTTTCCCCCCTCCCCCCCAAAAATAAAAAAAAATACAAAATGTTCAGAAAAAAACAAAAAAATATAAAAAATGTTCAGAAAACTAATAAAAAAAATTTAAAACAACAAAAACAAAAAAAAACAGTTCTTTTCAGAACTACCTCCCCATTATTAAAAAAATTGGTAGAATTCTTTGAACTCTGCCAAGCTCTATTTCTATTAGTTCGCTACCAGTTCGCACTCCGGTACGCGTACTTTGAGCGTACCAAAAAATTTTTTTTAAAAAAAGGAACAGTAAGTATAAGGAAAGGAAACAGACAGTTATGTTACAAAAAAAGACAGCTATAGGGAGTAAAGAAAAGATACTGTTACCCGCAATTCACTTCTGATCATGTCATATATTACATAATTTTTTACATGGTCAGTGAGATCATCAGCAGTGGATTGCGAGTAACAGTTTTTTCTGTTTACTTCCTATAGTTGTCTTTCTTGTAACATAAATGTCTTTTCCTATCCTTATACTTACTGTTCTTGTTTTTAAAATTTTTGGAGATCATTCAGAAACAGTAACATTAATAGAGACAGAATTAGTGAATAATAATGAAGAAGTATGAGAAGAGAGGGACTGAGAAAAATACTTGAAGGAATAGAAAAATTAAGTAATAGAGAAAGGAAGGAGAGAAGTAGCAAACACAGGAAAGTAAAGATTAAAGAAATGAAGCAGTAGAACTAATAGATGTTAAATGTGATAGATTAAATGATTGAGTGAGGGTGACGATAAGGTGTGTCCTCTCTAAAAGTTTGTTTAAGGTGAACCGTACTCTGGGTTGCATATCAAATTTATGCTTGTTGAAGAATACAGACGAGATAATAGATGTGAAGACCTACCATTGCAGTAAAACATGCCCATTTATTACATCAATCATAACATAGTCAGTAACATCATCAGTAGTGGAATGTAGGTTAAAAAAGTAGAAAACATTTACCTTATAATTCATGTTAACTTTTCAAGCAAATTTTTCATACATTCAATCTGTAAAAGAGAGAACAAACATTTCCAAAAATATTAAAACATGTATTTAAAAATTAGAAAAAAGAAGGGAAAAGGTTCAAGAAGAAACAGTTTTTAAACAACTTTGACATTTACAGAAACCTCTACTTCCCTACGACCCCTACACAATCCTAAAGATATTTATTTTAAAAAAACAGTATCTTCATGCTGATGAAATGAGGCCTATTTTGAAACATGATGCTTCTTTTGCATTGCTTATGTCTCACAATAGTGATGCAATAACAGCGCAAAAAAGATGTAAAGCCATCATAAAATTGTGTCAAACATTTTAAATGATTGTTTTAGGATGCAAATAAGATGTGTGCTTTCAAGAGCTTTCTTTGAGGTGAGGCCTATTTCTTTTTTTTAAAAAAAAACAATACCTAGAAGTACAGCACTGTAAGCATTAAAATTGACACTTACAGAAGACTCTGCTTCTCCATATCTACCTCACATTTCTAAATATATATCATAATTTCAAAAATCATAACATTAATTATACATGTTAAATGGTTTATTTTTGCTGTTCTCAGAATGTATCAAATTTCACTTAAATCAGTGACTTGAAGGTATTCATCATGTAACAGCGGGAAAAAAAAAACACAATCAAAATGATTGTGTTTAAAAAACCCATACAACCTTCGAAATCTGATTTCAAAACTCCTTAAAATTAACTTACTTTCAATGACGTCGAACGATCTCCTATGAACAGCATCCACTCTGTTGTGCTACAAATATTTTCAGCCCGCCACTTTCTGAAAGAAAACCTCCATCGATACGTGAAATATGTTACATAGAAAAAAAGACTTCTCTCATTATATCACATGTTTCCACTAGGCCAAATCATGTTGCCGCGATTCGCAAGTCTTGTTATTCTTCCAATCAAATCCCGACATTTTCTATTTTCGCAACTTTCAAAAATAAAATATTTGAGATTATTTTCACAATCCTGGACTACTAATAACTTACTCTTCTTTGTCACTCATGTTCTCCTTTTCCTATGACACTGATACTGCTTACTATGAAGCAGACTTACTTGCATTAGGTTTATATAGTTGGATTTTTAATCTAGACAGCATTGCAGACTTACATTCCCTCTACTTAAAATTTTGGTTTTAAAAACACCAGGTAAGAATTTTTAAGGTCAAACGGCAATTTTTTTTTGAACGTTACAACGGAATCATTACAGAATGACCAGCCGTTTCCAGACTTTAAGTAAGCTGTATAATGTCCTGATGTTGTTGATGGACCATCGTGATAGATAATTGCTACAGTAACAAAAGTCCTCCCTGATATTGACAGCTGAGAAGCCACAAAATTTTTTATTAAAGTTGACAATTTTGATCCATCAGGCCTACAACGTTGGATCATTAAAATGACATACTGGCCATATCTACGTATAAATAATGTTGACATCATATCACATTTACATTGGCTACACTCCATGTTGTGATCCGCTGCATTTACTAGCTTATTAAAGGAGACTGATTTACTGTCTGGCAAAGTTAAATATATAAATCTTTCTGAGTCTACACTAGTAGTACTTGATACCATACAGTTCTCGCAGTCATGCTGCCATTGATAAGAAAGCCCAAACAGGTGATCTACATCTACACCCTCAACTTGCAATATATCAAGCATATACATTAAAAACTCCTGACAATCTTGCTGATTATTTTCAGAGAAGTCTGTTTGACCTGAACATTCATCTAACAGATAACGAACTTCAGACACACTTTCTACTTTTGTTCGATCAGTGCTACATTTCTCGAAAACAGAATTCAACAAACAGCATAAAATTTGTTCAGAATTCAACAGAATCTGTTCTTTTAAACTCTCTAGTGAAAAGAGAACATTAACCACTACATTTGCATAGCAGTTGACACCAGAACTGTTTTCAAATTGAAAACCGACAACATCTTCAACAGAATCCACTTTCTTTCTGCTAACAATTTTCGGTTCATTGACTTTTGGTCTTTTTGCAACAACCTCCCTACTATTACTGCTATTTCTACGTTTGCGGCCTACCACACGTTTCTCAAACAAAGGATATTGAGGCAAATGTGGCGCATACTCTCTTCTTAACCTATTGTATTCCTTAACACAATCTAGATCCGCACAAATGTTTGTGACATCACAGTCAATCAAGTACAATCCCGATAAAGTTCTAACTCGTGACAATGCCACATATGCCATACCCTCCTTGAACACAGAACTGCCAATATTCACCAATGCACAGTCTACACTTAAACCTTGCGATTTATGGATTGTCACCGCATATGCCAAGCAAACAGGAAACTGTTTACGGCGAACATATAAGTCTTTAACAAGCAAAAACCTAGCAGAACAACGACCAATTTGCTGTACTTCCTCAATGCCATCAAATTTAATTTTTAAAAATTCTATTCCATCTCTATTTCTGTATTTCTCAAAATCAACAACATTACCCATTGATCCATTTACCAGACCTCTTTCTACATGTAAATTCCTTCTCAAAATAATTCGGCAATTTAAACACACATTCAAAGTCTTTTCAAAACCCGCTGTTTTAGATATAGTCTTCTCTAATGAATCCAATTTTGATTTCAAATTGTCTGACAAAATAATTGTTGATCCCATATGCTCTAATTTGTCGATAGCTTCAAGTTTCACAATCTCTTGCTTTTCTAAATTCAACATTTTGTTGTTAAAGATGGCACATTCTGCAAGAGTTGGCATGAGACATATCCCGGATTTCTTCTCAGTAATTTTCCGAAAAATATTCTCAGGCACAATCTCTTGTTTGGGATATAATTTTGACAGTAATCGTGCATTTAAAGCTTCTTTCCCATGCTCGGTCACTTTTCCAATTCTAATATCTTGTAGAATATTCTTGTAATCTTCATCCTTTGCCTGACGCATATTTTGATGCAGTTCTGCATAATTGAAGTTTAACCATATATTGACGTTGCCAATGCTCCCTAGGCACTTCCTGGTATCTTCATGCGTGAGTATTTTGAACACAGGTTGACCTTTTACTGGTGTCAGCTGCAGAAGATCTCCGAAAACAATGATGTGTTTCCCACCAAATAACACATCATATTCAGTTTTAAGTACTTCTTGCATTCTCAAATGCACAAAGGCAAGCATGACATTGGAAACCATGCTTACTTCGTCAATGATAAGTAGTTTCATTTTCCTCAAGACTCTTGAAACTTCACAGCAAGCATCTCCAGATAACTTGTTGTATTGTAATTTGTTGTCATGCTCCACCGGCAGCATCAATAGACGATGCAAAGTAATACCTTTAATATTATGTGCTGCCAGTCCAGTAGGAGCGGTGACAACACAAGACAGCGATGACTCAGTCCTTTCCTGCAAATAACAAGAGATTGCTTTAATGAGGAAACTTTTTCCAGTTCCCGCTTCTCCACTCACGTACAGTCGGACAGGCTTCAACGACGTACACGAGCACTCTTTCTTCTCATGACTTAATCCGTGCTCAATTTCCTTGGTAACTTCATCATATATTTTCCTCTGCTCAACGTTGAGTTGTTTTTCCAAGTCTTGTAAGTTAACTGAATCCTCCTGAGCATGTGCCATGGCTCTTTCTACTTCATTCATAGCAGTGGCAGCTTCATTTTCGATAATAGGTCCTCCAAGTGGATCTTGACTCAATGAAACAGAACTCTGACTGTCCTGAGAACTGTCTCTGGCAATCTCGGCTGCAATCGTTGCTTCCTGCTCAATTTCCAAAGTTAGCATTTCTTGATATTTAGAAAAAGCAGGACATTCTATGGACTCCTTGGCTGCATTGAAAGAGTCTTCGTAACAGAGGAAATCTCCAAGCAGTTCCTCTTCTGCACGCCAAGGCTTGAAAAGTTGCAAAAGTGCTAAATAGAAAAACTCCTTTTTTTCTGGAGATTCGCCACTTAATTTTCGATGGTTTACTAATTGGCATTTTCTTTGCTTGACCAGGCATCCCTCACTTCCAATTACAGCATACACTCCTTTCTCAATATCTTCTTTGATGTTCCTCTTGAATATATAATTTTGGAGAACCTCATATAGACAAACATTCTCAAGGTGACTGCTTCGATTTGGATAATATGTATCCAACATGTTGGTCTTCAAAATGTCGGTACTGTTTGGTTCCTTTTCTGCCAAATACTCAATTTCCCGAACAGGTTTTAGAACTCGATTTCGCGTTGCAGCAAGACCAAGACTCGCCCAAACGAGACTCCTGGATTTGGCATAGAGACTTGCTGAAGACAATCGATCAGAACATTCGTAAGCTCCGATTTCTCGATGCGACAACATCTTCAGACTGAAACTGTACAACTTCTTGCTGAGGCTCTTTTCATGGGAAATGTCCTCCCACATATCCTTCAGTTCGGTCTTTTCTTTTTTGGTGATGTAAGATGTCACATACCGAGCCACAGCCATACAGTTGTCAGCCACAAACTGTATATCCATGTTGGCATTCCACATGGACAAAATCACTGGGTTGTAGTCATTGATGTACTTGGACTCTTCGTTCCTTTTCAAATTGTATGTATTCTTGGGTGATTTCCTCATCACATTATGTCGCAGCGAAGACATCAAACTGTTCACTCTTCCTTTAGAAATCACCGGTCGTGGAAAGTTGAAACGACATTTGGTGTAGAACTTGTCCTTGTTTCTGAATTTACGACGACAGTACTTTCCACAACGATGGCTTTGGAAACGTAGAACTTGTTCTCTTAGACTTTTCTTCTCCGTTGCGTTTGGAACAGCACACGTAGAATACTGTTCGATGAAATTCATCACTAAGTCATCCGGATCTGTTCCAAATTTAGGTGCATCCTTGATCCACAGCAACATATGTATATGAGGGGCACCTCTTGCTTGGTACTCCTTTCTCCAGAAGAAATCCAACACCTCTCCAAGAGGTGGATTCTTTTTATTTGTGATGAAAGACATCATAGCTTCAAATCTATGATTGAAGTACCTGCATACATTCACAGGATCCAAAGAACACAGTTCTCCAGGTGTCTTGAATTCAATGTTTTCAATATTTCCATTTGCCTCTCGTAGAAATTCAAGTAAGTCATCCCAGCCATACTCGGCACAGCTCAGAGTGAGGAACCATGTCGGAGTTCCTAAGTTCCTCAGCATACATTTTAAGTCACCATGACGACGGTACCAGTACTCATTAGTACCACGCTGACACGCCATGAGATTAATTAAGTGAGAATCCAAAATACTGTCTTGGACATTGACTTTATGCATAAAGTCACTTGCCGAGATGTTTCGCATCTGTATACCACTTTTTAAGATGTGGTTCACTGCATATGACAGTCCAGACAGATCGCTTTCAAACAGGAGATGAAACAAATAGGGAATGCATTGCCGAAACCTAGGATCTTCTGCATACAATCGTAAAGTCCGGTATTCAGATGCAGGAATTTCACGAGGTCGCTCATCATATCTTCCTCCTTGACCTGTGGGAAATAGCTGTGGGAAACACCGAGCTTCCAAACTTTCCTCCCAAACACTAATGGGACTCCCTTTGGCTTGTTTCATTTGAAACAACTCAATAGCATTCCCCATCACTTCCTTCGAATGCAAAGGATGAACACTATAATGTTCATATATTTCTTCACTTTTAGAGGCCTCTACTTTCTCAATTTGGCCAGCACACAAATCGCTATCCTCTTCATCACTTACTTCCTCTTCTGCAACATATACATTCTTATAGTACTTATTATTTTTCTTCAAATACACTGTTGCCTTTTTGACTTTCCTAACATCCACTAAATCTTGCCATATTTTCTTATTCTTTGTCGGAACCCCATTAACCAAGATAACCAGAGGTTCCTCTTCCACTTTTTCTATTCCAATTGTGTTAATGTTTTTGTTCAAATCTAGAGGCAAATAAACAACTCTTCCCTTTAATCCTCTCTGTAAATCTGCTGGAGGCAATTTCCCTGTCTTTGGCTCCATTCTTACAATAGCCTGAAAGGGATGGATACTTTGAATCAAAATAGATTCATAAGTATTTAAATCCTTCAATTCAGAAGGAATCTCAACCAATTCCAGATTATTATGAACTGCCCTAGCAGGCATCTGGTTTTGGTTTAATTTATTACAACAATAAGTACACACACGTTGATCCGATCCCAAATCAAAATAATTTTCTACCATCAAGTATGTGGCTAAATCCTTCCATTCACTATTATTTTCCCTTTCACTTTTTGCATATAAATCCACTACCTTAGTCTGATTCTTATAATAAGTGCGTCGACAACATACACAAGTGAAATTAGGCCTCTCACTTGATTTCATCTGAAACGTGGCAATTTCCTTCTGAAAATTATCTGTACTGGAAACCTGTACATTATCTTCCACATTACCCTCTACTTCAGGGTCAATTTGAACATTCTCATCTTTACTACCAAAGTAACAAAACTCAATTTCTTCACAAAGATTCTTCACATCTATTTCAGAACCATGCAAAAGAGCAGCACATAACTGTTTAAGCATAATTGCTGGACTCTTAGCATAATACAACATTCTCACTAATTTTCTCACTTTATTATGATGCACTGCTAGCATCCTGAAATGATGAAAAACACTCTGGCATACTCTCCTGGAAAGACAAGCCAGTGAATGACCACGCAAACCTGTCATTTGTCTCACTCTGCAAGGATCTAAATCTTGCAACAACTTCATTTTCTGCTTCAAACTTTTCTTATTAAATGTCCGTATAAAATCACATAGCAAATTGATGGAAACCTGTCGCACACTGCAAATAGAACTACACTTCCAAATGTACACAGGACCCTTAGGACGTCTTCCTAAAACCTCATCACTTAGCGCCTCTTCTGTCTCTGTTGTCACAAGTTGTTCTTTTTCAACTGGACAACCATCCTTCACTTCATAAGCTCGACCACTGATGTCAACTGCATGCACCAAATCATTATCCTGAAAATAAGTCTCCTCATTAAAAAATGCCTCAGAACTTGAACTATGCATCCATTCTCCAGAAAAAACTTCACAAAAGTTAGTACGATTTACTACTCTCTTCCATCTACTTTTTGTTTTGAAATCAGAAATTACCTTGCTTAGTTTCCTAATTCTATTGATTACCAAAATAAACAACTTTCGCTTGATTTCAAAAGCATGATCAATAATTTTCTCTACATTTTTCTTCCTCCTATAAAATGCCGCTTTCTGTTGGCCTTTCTTTTTAATATTTTTCAATAAATTAACTAATATCCTATTACGGAACATTCGTTGTCGAATGTCCCTAAACTGTTGTTTCCTTCTACTATCATGCACAGAGTTATCTCTTCCTCTACCAGTAACATTTGTGATGGGTCTCTCCTTTCCATTTAAATTACTTCTCTTTTTGTTAAGAGACACATTTTTTTGAGCAAAATTTTTTTTACTACAAATATTTCTTAAGAATGATTTCATGCTCTTACCCGGACCTTTCTTGGTGTTTTGACAAGTATTTGGGGAAGAGGACTGCTGCAATAAAACATCATCCTGCTGTCTTTGACGTTTTCTAGCCTTTCGTATTCGACTTCTGGAAGGCATTTTCCAAACTATGAAAGAATCTGCAGTTGAATCTGTGAAAAAATATAATATAAAATGTTATTAACCACTATTACCAAACAGTAAATAAATAACAGTCATCTAAAACTTAATGCCGTACTAATTATTTAACATAGCAAATATTTTCCACCAGCACTGCATCACAAAAATGACACTCAATGGTACAAAACAGGCATACAACACTCATAAATCACTCCCTAATATTTTAAATCATTAATTCAGGATGACGATAAGATGTAGCCTATCTAAAGGTTTGTTTAGGCCCAGATCTTTGGACTGGGGTGAATGTGTGTCATTGATCCACATTCAGTCCATCACCTGTTTTGTTTATTTGAGGTGAGGCCAACACATGGTTGCAGATAAGATTTTCACTGAAAAAAAACCAAGGTAAAAAAACATGTGAAGGCCTACCAATGAAGTAAATCATTAAATGAAAACCAATACATTTCTGGAAATATGCACTACTAGTGCTTCATAAGATGTTTTGGATCATATTTATAAGTTATTTGAGTATCTAGTATGCTATTTTACATTCTTCATGGTGCAAATTTATTGTAAATACGCTCCCACCTGCGGTTGGCAAATTTAGATTTTGATTATGGGAGTTAGATAGGCATGTTAATAATTTCCCAAAAATGGTATATAACCCCAAACAACCTTTGAAGCAAATTCTCTTAGCCATGTTATCCACCTCCCATTGGATAACATGGCTAAGAAGTGCTTGCAAATGTGATAAAAAAAGGCCTGCAATGCATGAATAACGCAGAAAAATCAGCGATATTCATGCATTTTCCAACAAATGCTCTTAGCCATGTTATCCACTTCCTATTAAATAACATGGCTAAGAACTGCTCAGGGCACCATGAGGAACGCTTTCCATTTAAAAAGGGAAAAATAACATCAAAGACACTAAAATGCCTTCTAAATATGAACCCAAACAACCTATGAAGCAATGTGAAAAAAAACTGCCGCAATGCATGAATATAGCAGAAAAATCAGCGATATTCATGCATTTCCCAGCAAATGCTCTTAGCCATGTTATCCACTTCCAATTAAATAACATGGCTAAGAACTGCTCAGGGCCCCATGAGGAACGCTTTCCATTTAAAAAGGGAAAAATAACATCAAAGACACTAAAATGCCTTCTAAATATGAACCCAAACAACCTATGAAGCAATGTGAAAAAAACGGCCACAATGCATGAATATAGCAAAAAAATCAGCGATATTCATGCATTTTCCAGCAAATGCTCTTAGCCATGTGATCCACTTCCTATTAAATAACATGGCTAAGAACTGCTCAGGGCCCCATGAGGAACGCTTTCCATTTAAAAAGGGAAAAATAACATCAAAGACACTAAAATGCCTTCTAAATATGAACCCAAACAACCTATGAAGCAATGTGAAAAAAAACGGCCACAATGCATGAATATAGCAAAAAAATCAGCGATATTCATGCATTTCCCAGCAAATGCTCTTAGCCATGTTATCCACTTCCTATTAAATAACATGGCTAAGAACTGCTCAGGGCCCCATGATGAACGCTTTCCATTTAAAAAGGGAAAAATAACATCAAAGACACTAAAATGCCTTCTAAATATGAACCCAAACAACCTATGAAGCAATGTGAAAAAAAACGGCCACAATGCATGAATATAGCAGAAAAATCAACGATATTCATGCATTTCCCAGCAAATGCTCTTAGCCATGTTATCCACTTCCTATTAAATAACATGGCTAAGAACTGCTCAGGGCCCCATGAGGAACGCTTTCCATTTAAAAAGGGAAAAATAACTTCAAAGACACTAAAATGCCTTCTAAATATGACCCCAAACAACCTATGAAGCTCTAACAGTACATATCCTGAAATTTAATTCATTTCAAAATTCGTTTTTAAACACAGCATATAAATCAATTGTATACCTGCATTCATGAAGAAATGACTAAAAATGTCCTTGAGACACATGAAAGTGTTTTCTGGAATGCCCTAGCACCATTTTTGGGACACTATTAACATGGCTAGGTAACTCCCATAATCAAAATCTAAATTTGCCAAGCACAAGTGGGAGCGTATTTACAAGACACTTGTCCCATGAGGAACACTTTACATTTTAAAAGGCGAACACAACATCTTAGACACTCAAATACCTTATAAATATGGCCCAAAACAACCTATGAAGCTCTAGCAGTACATATCTAGAAATGTAATTGATTTCTTAAATCGTTTTTAAAAGCAACATATCTGTTTCAGCTTACATAACAGACCATGAAATGGCCTCCATGTATTACAATATCTTGTGTAACTGCATGCCAGAATGTTACACCAAATATGCAATTATAATTTCTCTTTGAAACTAATTCTATTAGTATATCACTAGAGACAAAACCACATTTTAAAAACACAGCTTTCTTCATCATTTTCTCCTTAAATCATACTATTCTCTATCTAAATTAAATAAATCTTTTCTCACCTTAGCAAATATTTTTTGAGTTTTGAAAACAGTCTCAGAAATACACCAAATTGTCTTCAGCAGAAGAAAAAGGATGCACTCCAAAGGCTGCAGCTATTGAAAGCACAGAAATACAGATATTCTTTTCACATATCTCTCATATTAGCCAATCATACCTCTTCCCTCACTTTTTTCAAATCAAAATCCTTCCCCCCTCTGCCCTGTCTGCCTTGTATCCATAGCAACCACCTCCTGGAAGACCTCTCATGTTTGCAAATTCACACAACAATGTTTCAATTGAACTCTGAACTCTCAGTGCACCTGCGTATCCAGTGCAATCTTTCATTAAATGTTTCTTACTTGACCATTCAAATTACATCTTTCAAAGAACACATCCATGCACCCTAACTTTCTGTTTTCAGAAATGGAAATGCACCAATCACTGCTAATGAATCATTAGCATTGTAAATCCACAGTTTTTTTTCTTTAGAAACTCCTACTGTTTCAACTGCCCTTTCATTACCACACTTCATCTGACTGCAGAACAACCTTCAGCCACCATGTTTAACGTCTGGATTGTTGGACATAGTTACATCCACTGGGCTCAAAGGTATGCTGAGAGCAGAAATTTACCTAACCTCAATTTACAAGATGTGGAAATTAAGTGGTTGGGCCAAAGAGGATTAAAATGTCACCAATTGATACCATTGGTGAAAACCTTTATGCATTTGCCAAAACCTGACCTGTTAATAGTGCACTGTGGAGGTAATGATTTGGGCACTTTGACAGGGGTAGGTCTGGAAATGCTTTTAAAGGACACCTTTGAGCAATTAATGGCACTTTTTCCTCAAACTGCCTTGGTATATTCCAATATATGCCAAAGACAGAAATGGAGGTGGTCCAACCAATTTTGTCCACAAATTGAGAAAGCGAGGAAGCATGTAAACAAATCTGTGTCAGCTTTCATGAGAGACCATGGAATGGGCTCTCTGTACAACAATAACTTGCGTTACTACATGCAAGATATCTACAGAGGAGATGGAGTTCACTTCTCAGATGAGGGCAACAGAATTTTCATTCTGAATTTAAGACTGTGCATTGGTACCTACTTATAAGTACCTAAATGTACCATAAACCCAAAAGCTCTTCTCAGAGCTACCCTTCATCTGATCACACACTTTTATTATTTTTTTTCTAACTTTTTTCTGTAATTTTCAACAAACTACGCTTAAAGAGCGCTATCCGGTACGCGAACTGGAAGCTAACCGCGCAAAATTTCAAAAAAAAGTTTTTTCTTCGCAAATATAGTCCTCCTCAGCCACCCTCAGAAAACGTAGGGGGGCAAAATACTTGTACCATGCCCCCTTCTACCCATTCAGAACATTATTTACCCTCCATTTTATACCTTGATTCGACCGTAACACAAAATGGTGGACTCCCGTTACGCTCCAAGTACGCGGACCGGACCGCTATCCGGGAAGCGGTCCAAAAAAAAGGCGGGAAAGTAATTTACAGAAAAACGACTAGAGACACTCTCACCAAATATAAATTAGCTCATACTACATAACAATCCCTTTCATTCTCACAAATTTGATTGAAATTTCATTTAGCCATTTAGCCTTTAGACCTCTCCAAATACCGTGAGGTAAATTACTTCACAAAACACATCTGAACTGTTGGAATTGACAACCAATGAAAATGTTACTTTCATTTTCTACTTTTATTACCTGACATTTGATTGGTTATATACTTGAATATATATAAAGGAAGAGAAGAAAACACAGCCATTTTGACTACTACTTCTTGTTGTACAACACCTTTTAATAGCTTCCAAAAACTTCAACTTCTTTGTGAAGGTAAGATATAATTTTTAAAAACGAAATATATTGTGCACTATAACTTAATATAATAGAATTTTTCTGCTACGTATACACTATCCCTCTGTAGTAGTAATGTATTTAGATAGACTTCTCTGTTATAGTTATGAATGGAGTTAGGCTTGTCTTGGTTAAATCACATACACTTTTTTATAGTCCTATTTCCACTCTGATACTATACACTGCCAAAAGATAAATTCACTGATAAAAAATGACTATCTAAAATTAATCCCAACAGTGCCCTATCTCTACTAATATATATTTTCTTATTCAAAATTTCAGGCAAAATGGAAGGCGAACAACAAATTTCATTTTCGATTGAACTGAAGGAGAGCAGCCAAGACAAACTTGATGACTTTATGGATGACAGTAGAGACCACGAACTTCTACAATGTGTTGAAGCAGTAGACAACTTGCTTGAAAATGAAAAACAATTACACCCTATAATAAATTATGACATTTCTGACAATGAAATGTTAGAAAATTTAATAAAGTATGAAAAACAATGAAAATAACAAAAATAACTTTAAAAATAAAGACAACAAAAAAAAAAAAGAAAAAAAACCAAACAATTAACATACAGTCTTTGAAAAGTGTATCATTCTATTATCCTTATAGTACGCTGCCCAGAACGCTTTCCGGTTCGCGTACTAGACGCTCATCGCGAAAAAAAAAAATATATATATTTTTTTGGACCCTGCTGGGCCCTTTTAAAAACACCACATAAAACCTAGGGGGTCAGGGAGGATCTACTATGCCCCCTTATGGAAATTTCCCTCTTTGTTTTGGCCTCCTCTTGTCTCTCGATCCTACCGAGAGAGAAGATGGCGGCTGCACCGGACTGTTTAGAATGTTGACAGACACCGAAGAGCCAATCAGCTTTCCGTGCGCAAAGTTCCGATAAGCGAAAAGTACGCGAACCGGAGCGCTGTTACAGATATATATCTTGATTTAAACGTTAATTTCTCAAAATCCACTGAAGCACATATATTGAGACCTAGCAAAGGCACATCGGGCTAACAGTCCCTACAATTTTGCCAAGTTTCGTGAAAATCCATTCAGCCGTTCGGGCTAAAAGTGAGTCCAACCGCCCTATGGAAATTAACATGGGGAAAACGCGTTTTGGGACCCCCCTTTTTTCTCGGCCCCCCCTCCACAAAACCCCCCCAAATTTTCAAGGGCTGCTCAGAAACAAAATGTGCCATTTTCCTGAAAATTTCAGCCAATTCCGTCCACAAACGCAAAAGTTATTAGGCATAGAATTTTCAGAAATCCCATAGGGAAAAAATCCTAACTATATATACCTACTGGCGACCGCCAGTAGGTAATATATATATATATATATATATATATATATATATATATATATATATATATATATATATATATATATATATATATATATATATATATATATATATATATATATATATATATTACCTACTGGCTATCGCCAGTAGGTATATATAGTTAGGATTTTTTCCCTATGGGATTTCTGAAAATTCTATGCCTAATAACTTTGGCGTTTGTGGACGGAATCGGCTGAAATTTTCAGGAAAATGGCACATTTTGTTTCTGAGCAGCTCCTGGAAATTTGGGGGGGGTTCGTCAAGGGGGGGCTGGGAAAAAAGGGGGGTCCCAAAACGCGTTTTTAACATTGAGTTTTCCATAGGGCGGTTGGACTCACTTTTAGCCCGAACGGCTGAATGGATTTGCACGAAACTTGGCAAAATTGTAGGGACTGTTAGCCCGATGTGCCTTTGCTAGGTCTCAATATATGTGCTCCAGTAGTTTTTGAGAAATTAACGTTCAAAACAAGATATATATCTGTAACAGCGCTCCGGGCAGCGATCCGGTCCGCTTACTTTTCGCGAAACGGAACTTTGCGCGCAGAAAGCTGATTGGCTCTCCGGTGTCTGTCAACATTCTAAACAGTCCGAAGCGGCCGCCATCTTATCTCTCGGTAGGATCGAGAGAGAAGAGGTGAAAAACGAAGAGGGAATTTATTGAAAGGGTGCAAGGTATACCCCTCTTGACCCCCTAGGATTGTTGTTGGGGTTATTAAAGGGAATGAAAAGCAATGAAAAGTGTTATTTTTTTTTAGGTCATATGACCAAGCCTTTCATCATTAGAATAACAAAAGTAAAATGAACCAATGAAAAGTTGTATTAACAAGTCACATGATCTGTTATGCTTACGTTACGCGCTGCGCGCCGCGCTCTGGATCGTTTCCGGGAAGCTGCGCCTCGCGCACCGGAGCACTTCCGGGTGCGCTATCGCGGCGCGTCATATGACGCATTACGCGACAACGCAGGTCCAGAATATAGTCAAAATGTCTCCACCAACCAGCGGTCGGAACACAACCCCTTTCAGCAGTCCAAAAAGTTCTGTTAAATGACAAGAGAAGGGACAGGCAACAAGAACCATCAGTCAAAGAGGGGAGGGCAAGTTCTTCTCTACCGGGTCACGTTGGGCCTCCACCGGAACTGGTCGAATTGGTAGTCTACAGTGTTTCTGGATGTTTCAGACTGAAGCTGGCGTCAGCATGAGAGCACCACCATCTCGTAGCTCCGTCGTGGCCATTCCGCAAGCAATCATGGCAGCCGCTCCCCACCGGAAGCCTGCGGGAGTCGGGGGTCTCGGTGACTGTTGTAGAATCTTCAAGGCTGAGGGGACTCTTTTGGGAATGGGGCCCATGCCCTAGCAGTCAAGCGTCCGAGTTCCACGGTTACCCAGAGCCATCTTTGAAGGCCAGGCCCAAGTCTGTGGAGCCAACCGCCATTTCGTGAGCTCCGTAGCAGCCGCCTGTCGCTGTACCGCAAGATTGGGTGCAATTCCGTTGGATGGCGGGTGAGACGTTGTAATAGCAAGAGCAGGCGCAATTCAGCTGGCCGAGCGAGGCACTGTGTCGCAAGAGCGGGCGCAAGTCAGCTGGTCGAGTGAAGCGCTGGGGTATAGCTGAGAAACCTCCACCTGGGGAGGTGGGGGAGGCTCGTTCGCGCCGCCTCTCGCTTCTACTGCACCCCACGCCGTCTCCTGGCGCAGGTATATGTGATGGTCGGACCAGGGCACCGCAGGATGTGTCTTCAGGTCAAACGGATTGTGGGACAAGGTGTGGAGCAGGCGCAATTATCTCGTGGGCCTCCGTCAAGCGGTTCAGGGAGGCACCGCATCACATTGTTTTCCAATGCAGTCAGGTCCACAAACAGCCCCCACTTACTTTGAGAATAGTGAAGCTGCAGCAGGTGCAAATAAGCTTCAGACAGTGTTACAAGCGCTGCTCCGAACCCTCAACTATGGCACCCAACATCCAGGACTTATGCCATTTGTGCAAGGCAGTGACATCGAAGCATCTCAGGGACCAAGCAACATACCGTATCCAGAGTCCTTCCCACAACCTCTGCCTTCCTTCTTACCTAGTTATTGTTCTTTCACTCCCACTCTAGGCTTTTAGTCTGTGGATGGAAAACCATGAACCTACACTCACCTATGAAAATCTTACTATTGATGGTTTATTTTGAGCCCAAAATACAAAGGCTTGTTTGGATCGATGTTGCAGCAGGCTGCCATGTAAATAGTTATTTAATAAAACGTTTTACCCTGTTACTTTGCTGATGTGTTGTATATATTTATAATATTTGCATAGTGTTTATCGTTATTTTGGGTGGGGTGGGCGGCGGAGCCGAGCTGTCTTGCAGCCATCATGGTGTCGAGCTCAGTTCCTCTCACTAGTTTGGTATTTGTCATGAGGGGTTGTTCATAATGTTTCTATTTTAGCGAGGTCAAAAAGAGATCTCATTAGTGGCCTACTGATTTTGCTTGATTCTTTTTGTTTTTTTAACGATTTTTCACTATCTGCAAAGACTAAACAGAGTATTGCGACTCTGTGCTTGTTTGTAAATAGAGAATGAACCAAAGAGAACCAATTCCAAAACAATAAATGCTTGGATAACAATCAATCAAATGGAGAGGGAAGCAGGCACGACGGATTACAACGGGGGCAAAGGCCTGTGTTACCTACTCTTCACTATCTGCAAAGAGAGAATACTCCTAAAAGAAAAGGGGGGGGGGGGCAGCGTTCAAAGCACATCAGCGTGCATAAATACAAAAATGTTTTTACCTACCACGTACTTGACATTTTACAGCTTTTGATATTTGCTATTAAAAAACCATTGAAATTCACTGAAAAAACCATAGGTTATAGACCATATATAGTTAGGGATTAGCATTTACAAAACCTTGAAAATTCACTGAAAAAACCATAGGTTATAGACCATATATAGTTAGGGATTAGCATTTACAAAACCTTAATTTACTCGCACAAAACCATTGAAATTCGCATATATAGTTAGTTGCACTAACTATATATCGCGCACCCGCAATCCACTGCTGATGAGGTCACATATTACATCATTCATGACATGGTCAGTGACATCACTGATGACATCACTGATGACATCTCAAATGACATCACTGATGACATCACTGATGACATCTCATTTGACATTACTGATCACATCACTGATGATATCATTCATGTGATAATACGATGAACCTCTTCCGACTCTAATATAACCTTAGATACAATCAGTATAAACAGACACTCACAGACTGTCACTTATCCATGGAGTTACTCACACACCTAGTCAGTCATGCAAAGAATCAATCACACCTCCATTTTCTCAACTATTCAGTTATACACACCTTACTTATTCAAACATATACTAACACATATTTACTCTCTTATACAATCCCTGATACATGTTCACAATGATCCATACAGCCACTCACACATTCACTGGCTCTTATGCACAGTTATTTATATATGTCAACTCTCACATGTACTGTGTTTTACATATGTACTTACTTTGACATGTAGCACTGAGAAATCCATTCACTCACCAATACACTCATGCAGACAGTCAACCGCCCATACAGCTGTTTCCACATGCACTTTTGAACCTATACATATAGTGAATCAACTACTCACACATCTATGTACAGAGTCACACACCTCCCAGCCACCCATACACACACACTCAGTTTCCCATACAAATACTTGGACAACCAATCAATAACCCATACAGTTACTCATATAGCTACTGATCAACATATGCAGCAGTTTGTAGAACAACAGATATAATGATGTACAAATTAAGACAGTTTAGTCACTAACTCATGCCCTCAGTGAGACACATTTAATCACTCACTCATACAGTCAGTCATGCACCTACTAAATCCTTCATCCAGACACTTATATATCTACTCATTCTTCAATATGTAAAACATATTTTAACTTTACAGAAACATACAGTCACTGGATGTTGTAATCAGTGATGTCATCAGTGATGTCATTTGAGATGTCATCAGTGATGTCATCAGTGATGTCACTAACCATGTCATGAATGATGTAATATGTGACATCATCAGCAGTGGATTGCGGGTGCGCGATATATAGTTAGCGCTTATAACTATATATGGAATTTCAATGGTTTTATGCGAGTAAAATAAGGTTTTCTAAATGCAAATCCCTAACTATATATGGCCTAAAACCAATGGTTTTTTCATTGAATATATATATATATATATTACCTAC